>NW_026731642.1:337500-352500 GCF_028476545.2 Physella acuta
TACAAATACAAATACAAATACAAATACAAATACAAATACAAATACAAATACAAATACAAAAATACAAACAAAAACAAATACAAAAACAAAACGAAAACGAAAACGAAAAGAAAAACACAAAACCAAATCCAAATCCAAGCGCAAACATAAACGCAAACACAAATTAAAACCCAAACACAAAGAAACACGAACGCACAGGAAAAAAGCAAACACAAACGCAAATACAATTAATAGAAATACAAACTCAAACCTAATCGTAAACAATCACTCAAAATAATACAAATAAACCCAAACATAAACGCAAACTTAAATGGAAACATAATCGGAAAGTGCTCACAGTCTAGCCCGTGGCGCCAAATTGCACCATGCTTGGGCCCCAGCTTAGAAAACGACTATAATACCCCAATTTATTCATAGTCTTTTGCACTCACTTAAACGAACGTAGGCACCATAGCGAACAAAGGAAGGCCCTGGGCCTCATATAACACCCTTTCCGGATTCAATTCAGTTAAATATTATAGTAACCTTTCTTATCCATAGTCTATCGGATTGTTTAAAACGAAATTGTGCACAGCATAACCCAGGGCGCCAAATGCACTCTGTCGGGGGGGGGGGGGGGGAGGCGGACGCGCCTGATTCAATTTAGTGAACGACTATTATATCCCAAGCTATTCCGCAAACGGAAAGATAGAAGTAAACATAGAGAACATTTCAGAGCTGGCTTCCAAACTGTAATTGCTTTTAAAAAATTAGTACACATTAGGTTCAGTGTATAAAAAAATAAAAGGCAGTATTTACAATATCTGTGTTTTTCTTACCACATTTGACTTGATCAATTCACGCTAATTATGTAATTATTTCTTTCCCAACACCAAAACAAAGTAATAAAAACAAATTTTGCCCCCGCGATGTAATGATTTTTAAAAGGGAATTAATTGTGTTTTCCTAATTTGTCAAGGGACATAATGAGTGCTAAAGGACTACACGTAAATAATTTTCAGACACAATAAGATTTTTCGTGAAGGGGGGTACATTTTCTTTAATTTTGTGTAATGCATATGCCGTCAATTAACACTATGGCAATCAGGTATCATTTTTTCCCCTATTCCTTTGTAATCACGGGTCCGCTGGCTGTGGGCGGTCACATACAGAATTCAACTTTATTTACTATGTTCTCTTCATGTCATATGCAAAATTACCAGCACCAACAAAGGCGTTGCACCTTTGATGTTACCCCTACAGCGAGAGCCTTTGAGAGGAGCGACCCGGATTACTATTCGGGTGGCTTAATCAAATCTTGGACCCTACCCTTCACAGATGCAGCCGAGTCGACAACCATCACTATCGATCGATCGGAAGAAAGTGGATCAGATCTCTTCGACAATAAATCAACATCAAAAGTAGTGATGCAAGTTACCATCAAATCCAATGGCCTGCAAAAATCTTCCCGGTCACATACTACGCAATCTAATCAACCCACATCAGATTCTGCTGCTGAACTACGGACGAGCAGATACATGGTATTTCTCGTCAGACCAGTTCAATGTATCAGATCTGTACAAAACCACCAAATAACATGGACCCTATACACTGGAGTTTTCTATACACCAGCTGGGATACAGACTGACATCCAATTAATCATCTTTTGATGTCAGACACAGGCTTGAAAAGCTGGTTCCAAATGGTTCCAGAGAGCATATTTTTCAACCAAACTAAATATATTACATTTGTGAAATAAGTACAAAACAACTTCCCGTTTTATTAAGGCTAGGAATATTCAAACAAATGATTAATAGTAATATAATAGTAATTTAGCAAACCCTTATTTTTAATATGGATTAGTAGAGTCATGGTGTTATGGTGATTGGGGATGTTATATTATTTAGTAGGCTATACACAATTTAATGTATTTTATTATGTAAAACACATTTTTGTAGCTTTCATTCTTTTGCTCTCCCTTGCCACTTCAGTTCATTTAAAGGTGTGGTTGAAATCGTTTGTTTTTTTTTCAAAAATATTTGAACGGTTTATTTTCAAATAAAAAATATGAAAATGAGAGTAATCGATAGTTCCCAAACAGCTTTAAGTTTTTAAAGTGTAATTATAATTTTATTGCTTGCCATATTTTTACAAACTTTAATTTAACTTGTTTTCTCGAAACGCCCAAGCTAAATTATGGGAACCTCTGACTAACCTGGTTCAAGACATAAAGACAATGCAACATGACATTAAATTTGACTTAATAAGTTGCCTAGTTAAAGTTTTATGAATTAATTAAAATTGTGTCCAAATTAGTAGGCTGTCTCATCAAACTATTCCGCACTATTAACCTCGCGTCATTAAAAAAACGTTTTAGTAACAGGCTTTTATGTAATAATGCAATGAAAAGTAGAAAATAAATTATTCATTACTTTTCAAAAAAGTATAAAGAAAAGCATGGTTCTCTTCCTAATTATTAGTAAAGGTATTTTATTTTCTTTTTGTATAATTTATTTTCTACTTTTTAGTGCATTATTACATAAAAGCTTGTTATTATCACGTTTTTGTTATAAAAATAAAATTTAGTTTGATTACATTGACTTTTGATTCCTATTAATCCTCTGTTACTGTCGACAAATATCCAATTAATCTACTTTTGATCTCACACAGAGTAACATTCAATTAATCGAGTATCAATATCAGCGTCTGATTGGGAGGTACTCAATGCTCACCTGTTTTGATTTATATTTTATATCTCTCACTCGCACAAAGTCACGTTTACATAACAGATTCAATAAACAAGGTAATCAAAAATTTATTATGGATTTGCATCTAGAAATCATAACGTTCATACAATTTATAATATAATAAAATGTCCTTGGAAGCTTAAGAAATGAGAAGTCCAAATAATACAGACAAAGAAGAAAACTAATAAGTTTTTAAAAGTTTACAAAATGTCATGGTACAAGTAACAGTAAAATGTCGTTTCGAACAAACTAGTTATGTAGTTGCAGGTAGAGTAGAGTTAATCTGCTTATGTGACCTCGGCGGACGTTTCAGATGGTGACCAGAAAGATGCGCAACTGAAAAAAGCGCAACGGAAAAAAGCGCAAACAGAAATTTGCGCACACAGTAAAATGCGCGAATGGAAATTTGCGAACACAGGAAAATGCGCTAATAGAAAAATGCGCACACAGAAAAATGCGCAAATAAGAAAATTATGCACACAGAAAATGACAAACCGATTTTCGTCAATTATGAATGTGACAATGTGTGTATATATATATGTGTGTATGCGTGTGTTTAAGCTTGCATAGACGTATATATTTCATTCTCATTCCTCTATATTTAAATTAAAAATGCCACCGTTCTTCCTAAAATGCATAGAAACATTAATTGCTATTAATTATTCCGATCATACATACATAGATGCTGTTGAAGGTGCTTCGACCATAGATGATTGGCACACGCGTTGTTTGACAACAGCATAGGGTTTAACACAGCCAATGTAAAAATGACTAGGCGTGGTTTGCAGGACTACGCCTACACCCACAGCTATAACGATCGTCTACTGATCGGCGAGCGGACTGAGCGACCCCTCAACACGCCTGCCTGTCTGTCTGTCTTTCCGTGCGTCCTTCAGTCCACCCATCTCTCTCTCTCTCTATTTTTCTACAGTTATAAAAAACAGTGTGGGGGAGGGAGCTGGGAGGGGGGGTGTGGAATAGAAAATGAGAGTACAAAGGAAGAGTTTGTTAACTTTATGCGTACCTAGGCCAAAATCACGAGTCTTGCAGATGGGTGATTATTTAGCAGTACAAACAACTCCCCCTCCCCCCAAGAATTGCATCACAGACTGCGGTCTTTGGTACACTGAAGCCGCGAATTAGTGGATGGTTACCTCATCCTATTTTTTTCTGATGAAAGCCTCTATAACTTCAGTTTTGTGTGTGTGTGTGTTTGTGTGTGTGTGTGTGTGTGTATGGGGTGTGGTGGGGATGGGGTCGCGGAGTACACTTTGATTTTTTAACATTTCGGGTTAGATAAAAGGGAGATAATAGAGTAAATCTTCGCGGTCACGATTGCGCAAGCTATCTCCCCTACATAAAAATCTTTTGTTAACGATAAGAAAATATTCCCACGTTTTCTTTAACTTGCTTTCGCGTCTTTCCAATCAAATCTTGCGATCGAAATTTCGGGTACTTCCCAGTTAGATAGCGCGCTGAAATTTTCAGGGAAGCTTTATTTCCGATGACCATAGAATAATCAATTGTTATTATTACTAAATTGATCCATGGAAACTTTTTATTGATCATTTTAGACCGCTATATAATTGTAAAAAAAACGTGGGGGGAAAAGGGACATAACCCAGTAATTGTAATTTGATGAAAATAAGGTTCGGTACTTTCCCTCTTTTTGCTTACTGAGTAGTTATCACGCGGTGTTTGTGTACAAACAACCAGAACGTAACAACTGCTGGCCAGTATGGGGGAGACGATATGGTCGAGTGGTTGGGCACACGATTGCTAACCCACTAGACACGGATTCAAGGCACGTGTTTTTTACGAGTTGTCTTCGTTTACCCACAAAAAAAAGTGAATGCGAAAAGATAAAATCGATAGCAAGATTTTAAAGCAAACAAACAGACAAAGACTAAAAAGTAGAAAATAATTATCATTAAAAAAGTTTTTAAAAACCCACGTTTTCTGATTGAACTAAAAAGTAGAAAATAAATGCTATACATCACAATAATGCAAGCGATCACTCTACTATAAGCGATGAAAAACGTGGGGCGCCGTGATTTTCTTACAGTTTCTAAAACTGTTGACTCTCTACAAGCTCCCTAATAAAACTCAATAGTATTATCTAATCAATAGTAATATAACTTTTACATCTTATATTAACAATGACCGATAAAAAACTTTTACTTCGGCGCCCCACGTTTTTCATCGCTTATAGTAGAGTGGTCGCTTGCATTATTGTGATGTATAGCATTTATTTTCTACTTTTTAGTTCAATCAGAAAACGTGGGTTTTTAAAACTTTTTTAATGATAATTATTTTTCTCCTCTGGTTGTTTGAGCACTTATTTCAGACTTCTAAGTGGTCTAGTCTTGCAAGCAGTCCAATGCGGACCATAGCGTTTTCTTCAATCAACGTGATTACAGCCTGGTAGATGGCGCCGCTGGGATCGGCTGAGATGATGATGTTATATCTCGTCCTGCCCTGGGCGTCAGGTCGTATCTCTCTCAACTCAATGACTTTATCCAGGTACAGATCGGCGTAAGGGTTCCTTGTCATAGTGCTGATGGACCGGTTAATCTTCGCTATCACTCGCTGGCCTAGAAAATGTACGAAATTTCTACTCAACTTGAACACCGAAGTAATGTTACAGGCGCAGTAATCAATGGGGATCAGCGCGTGCTGGCACGTGCGTCCTTCTGGAATCTCTTTGAACAAGCTGATCCTAGGCTGGGTGAGACTTCCTTTCCCGGCCTCTGCTTTAAAGTACAGCAGGTCAATCAAAGTCTCGTAGACGTCCGTGTGGGTCGTCAGACGATGTTGGTTGGTTTTCACAACTTCCATCAGCTGCGGGTATTTGGTATGGAACCAGGGTGGGAACACGAGGAACATTAAAGGCATTCGATTTTCTAGCATGCCATAGTAAGTCGTCCTGTTGAAGAAAAAAATGTGTAATAAAACTTTTAAAAACGAAATAGCTATGCTTTTAGAAAGCATACAAAAGTTTTAATAACAAGCTTTTCTGTAAAAATATACTAACAAGGAGAAAACAAATGATTAAAAAATATTATAATTAACTGTTATTTAAATAACTGATAAGAAAAGCGCGAGGCCACTGCTGACACCCTGAGGAACTCTAAATATATGACGCCCCACCTGTCAGTGTTACCCTACCCCAGTTACACACCCACCGAGTATCATGACTATTAACGCCCCACTGAGAGACGCAATCTCTCGCTCCCAATGACACAACCACCGAGAAAAGTGACAGAAAACGCCCCCCTGAGTAACACCCCTCTAATTGACACCCCACCGATGACACCCCACCGAGTGACGCCACTATCATAAAAGAACATTTAACTTGCAACCTTACCTTACACTTCCACGCTTCGGCCCGTGGTCACTGAAGAAGACAAGCACCGTGTTGTTTAGAACTTTCTTGTCCACCAAAGTTTGTAAAAATTGGAAATAATGTTCATCAATTGCGCTTGCTTTATTCTCATAGTCATGCGTGGACCGTGTACTCAAACTGGTGAAATACAAATGAACATTGATTTTGTCAAATTCAATTTATATCGACGAGTTGAAATAAAACTAAATGAACATTGATTTTGTCAAATTTAATTTATATCGACGAGTTGAAATAAAACTAAATGAACATTGATTTTGTCAAATTTAATTAATATCGACGAGTTGCAATAAAACTGAAATTAACATTGATTTTGTCAAATTTAATTTATATCGACGAGTTGAAATAAAACTAAAATGAACATTCATTTTGTCAAATTTAATGTATATCGACGAGTTGCAATAAAACTGAAATGAACATTGATTTTGTCAAATTTAATTTATATCGAGAAGTTGAAATAAAACTAAATGAACATTGATTTTGTCAAATTTAATTTATATCGACGTGTTGATCTAGAATTTATCACTAGTCCTAATTTTAACGATAATTAGAATCGAATATTTTTGTTTGCTTTTTAATTCATCCTAAATACTCTAAGTCTTTTGCAGTGAGATATCTGTGTAACATATTTTGTCTCCGACAATATATCCATGATATATTTTGCCCTTATATATTTGGTCCTGTTATATTTTGTGCATGAAATATTTTGTCTGAGATATGATACTTTTTTTCCTGGTGTATTTTGTCCTGTCACCCTGTGATAGTAAATTAAGCGCTTGGTCGGGTCGGTAAACTGTAAAGCTCCGAGTTCAAGCCCCCGGTTGATGGGGCACAATAGCTGGGAAAAGCAACCCATCAAGGAAAGACAACTCCACAATCAACTGCTGCCTCCTCGTTTGTTCTCTGATGGAAGCAGGCTATGGAAGCTTATCCAGAAAGAAAAGCAGGCTGAAATCGGAGTTATCGGTAAGTATGGTGCGTAACAAAATGACACGTTGTACATAATAGACATGAAAAGCTGGTTTCAAATGGTTCCAAATTTTTGTTGCCAGAAAGCAAATTCTCCAACCAAAATAGAATATTTTGTAACATTTGTGTACTAAGTACGAAATTACTTCCGGTTTCATTAAGGGTAGAAATAGTCAAAGAAAAATTACTAAAACTATAGTAGAAATTTAGCAAACACTTTTAGCTCACACATACAGGTTAAAATATATTTCGTCAAGGTACGTAGCGTTGTTACTCACCTGTACAGAAAGTACGGCTCTGTTTTGGAGTTGTTGAACAAAGTCGCTAGCTGGACCCAGTAGTCGGTCAGAAGGCGAATCTCTGGGATGTCACCGATACAGTTGCTGTTGTTTCTCATCAAACTGTCGGTCTCAGAGTCTAGGATTACCTCCCGCAAGTAATAATCAACCGGTGGTTTTTCCCAACCGTATTTTGAATAGTGAAATCCGGTTACTTCTACTCTATCTAAAAACATTCCGGTTCTGTAACCGGCTTTACGGTAAGCACTCCAAAGAAAAGCATCGTTTACTATATCAAGAGGCCTCAAATCTGAATACCCAAGATTAGCTAGCGATTCTTCATTCATTCCGGTAAGTAGACCAACCACGTTAGGGAACGTGTTGTGGCCGAATTTATTATGTTTGTACAACTCAACAGCTTTCATAGTTTCTAGAAGAAAGTTTCTCGTCTTCGGCATGGCACGCTGGAAATTGTTTTTGGATATGGCATCAATCCCCACCATCATGACGCTCAAAGTTTCTTTGGGTGCGTGGAGCTCAACGTGTGCCTCATACTTGGCTTTTAATTCAGACTCGAGGTTCGGTTTTTTACGGATAAATGTCAAGTACGATCTGGATATAACATCGTCGGTGTTATTGTAACACTCAACAACGACATAGCTGTGGGTGACGTTGATGGAGTTTGTAAAAATAGGGCCGGTGAAAACGGTTTGCATTTCTTTGTCGAAAACGTCCCGAACCCTAGCCTGATACTGGCAATATTTGAAGGTAGATCTGAGGTATGGGATGCTCCGGATTTTGGTGTGGTTGACGGTTATCGTGTCGCCTTGTGCGTAGACCAGATGTGGCGTCTGATTAGAGCAGTCGATGGTTGGGAATTTTTTGCTGAATCTCTTCAGGATTTTGTTGAAAGGGTCAAAGGTTGGGAAGTCGCAACCCGTGTTGGTTTGGTTGACGATGGGTCCAGACTGGGGGATATTCGATGCAAACGTTGATTGATTAGACTGGGATCCTGTGGATAAACTTCCATCGTTTACTCGTTGAGCTGGTTTCTGCCTTTTTGATTCAGGGTTCACGGAGATTGCTTGAGTCAGCTGACTCGCGTTGGACGAACCTTCTAAACCAGATGACCGTTGTCCGGTTTGCGAAGTTAAATTTTGATTTATCAACACGTCAGATGGCCGTATTTGGGAACTTGTTTTCGGAACGTCGGAATCCTTTTTAGATTTCATGGGGCCCAACTTGGAACAGCTGACGTAGACATTAGAAGTTATAAAAATGAGACCGAGCCAGAAAAATGGCGATTTAAAAAATTGTTTTGTCATTGTAGCGGCTTGGTACCTGCATGTATTAAAAAATAACCAATAAAGGTCATTTTACTATTTTACCTCAATTTAATTCAAAGTACAACGTATCAGAAACATGATATAGTCAATCTTTTATTAGAGATTAATTTGTAGACATACACTTTTTCTTAATCCCTCTCCCTCTCCCTCTCTTTCTCTCTCTCTCTCTATTTCTCTCTTTCTCTCTCTCTCTCTTTCTCTCTCCTTCTCTCTCTTTCTCTATTTGTATGGATATATATATATATATATATATATATATATATATATATATATATATATATATATATATATATATATATATATATATATATATATATATATACGGTTATGCGATGGTTGTTTTTATGTATCCGTTTGTTCTTTTAAAAAATGTAACTTAGAATCATTATTTTCTCTTATCGGAAGGACCGTTTGATCAGACTCAAGCTCCGATATTGCATTAATATTAAGGTGGTATTAAAGACAACAATTGTAGTGTATAACATTTGAAACTGCAGTGACTGTATATAGCACGTAAGATAAGCAACAAAATGTTGTCATATCAATTACAGGTTTTCGTGAAGATCGGATTATAATGACCAATAAAAGCATGATGTCAACTGCTTTCGGTCGATAGAGCGACACCATAAAACATTAACTGATAGTTTTCGGTCGATACAGCGACCTATAAAACTGTAGCTGACAGTTGTTTTTGGAATATAGGGCGACCAATCAAACCATAACTTAGACAATGTGTGGGTCAATGACAGACACCCTGTGCTATTGAAGGGTCTGACACTGACGGTTTAACGAGTAAGTGAGGTATTGCCGTGACAAGCTGGTCTCAGATAAGAAGGTTTAGCTGACTGAGTAAATGACGTGGTTTGTCTGTAGAGAAGGTAAGCGGTTGTACGGATATTTGTCTGCTTAGTGGGCTTGTCTAGTCACCTTGTCCAGTCACCTTGTCCAGTCACCTATTCAAGGTCAACTTGACTTCAACACAAGACTTTAAACACGCACCCTTACAATGGGAAGATGGGATAGGGTGATATTAGGCATATATATATATATATATATATATATATATATATATATATATATATATATATATATATATATATATATATATATATAAGAAAAAATATGGTGCCATAGTGTACTCGACCACTGGATGATTGTACATTTGATATCTAAGCACACAGGAAAGCCAGACGTTGCCCAGGCATCAGCCCCCCCCCCCTTTCTCCACACATCTGATAGACCCGAGGAACAAGACGTTACCTACTCTCTCTCTCTTTATATATATACTAGTGTACCCGTACCCGCGCGTTGCCGCGGGGATAGAAGTAAGTCTGACGTAATATATAAGTCGGGTTTCATCAATGCGTTACCAATTGTATGTTCTTAAACGCGAAACCTTTTTTTTCTAAAACTGAGTAATTTAAATGTAAACAATGCCTGCGCTTGGATCATAATTATCGGGACACGGGTTTACCTACACTACTGCGTGTAAACCTTGACTGTACGTTAATCACTCGGCGAAATAATGAGGTAGAAAACACTTCGGTGATCACCCATGTGTCAAGGACGTAGAGGGGCGCTCTCGGGAGCCCCCACTTACACTACCGCAGAAGTGCTAACATCGTGCTCCATCGTGCTCCTAGAATACCCCAGAGTGCCAAATAGCATCCTGTTAACAATGATGCAGATTGCGTCAATCGCTAAAGTGACACAAAAGAACAGATTTTTTCTTTAACACCTAAAAAAATAAATTATTTGACGTGTTTTAAATATCAGCGTGAATAATGCAATATGTTAGTGTTACTAATGGTCTATTATTAGATGCTCGATTTCAGTTTCTGATTGGATCGTCTAAAAATAGATGAGCATTGCATCATTCGCAAAGTGACAAAATAATAATCTAACCTTGGTTAATTTTTCTGGTTATTAAAACAAAACGTATTACATGGCCCTCAGCGGCCTATGTGAGCCTTTGGGGGCCGAAACCGAAATTTTTGTTAGCAGCCAAATTGCACGCCTGATTCAATTTAGTGAGCTACTGTAACGCCCCATCTTATCCATTGTTTTTCACACCGAACGTTAAAGAGCAGGGCGCCAAATCGCTTCCTGCCGGGGGCTGCCCATGCAAAATTAAATCCTCTCCCCCACGATCGGATGAACGGTGTCAAACCGCAATCGACATTTATTTTTATATACCATATATAGAGAAAAAAAATCGCGCCCTGCCGGGACCCACCCATGCGATTTTTAAAAAACGTTTTCATAGAAACTTCCCCAGAAATAATCTAAAAAAACTTCCCAAAGTTTCACGGCGATGTGATGAGAGTTATAGTAATGCATAAAAGACAAATAAACAAGCAAACAAACACACACAAATACAGTGCCTTTATATATAAATATGATCATTATATATTTTAAGACATTTAATTATTAATTTCTGACGTAATCAAATGGAAGCTTTTTCTAGCTAATCTGAAATAAATACTGAAGCTAAAATTTTGCTACTATCGACATACCTGCATCACTATACAGTGCCCTGATAGTAGTGTTATGTCACTCCGCGTCACACTTCGTCACACCGCGTCCCAAGGGTCATCGACAGATGATTGGAGCTTGGGACACCTAACACAAGAAACGGAATGGCTGCTATGTCGGACAGCAAGACTGTCAAACATGCGATGGAGACTGATGACAGTTGACCAGGTGATATGTCAGCTATTCCTGTCATTAGTTGCCTGTGTCTGTTTGCAAGGTGACTTAATTAGGGTGATGAGGAGTGCTAATTGCTTGATATTCCTTTCGTTCTAAATGTATGTGTTGGTGGGTACTGGCGAGCTAACAACCGCAAGTAGGTCCGTCATTAAAATAATTGGCTCCTTATTCTTATTTCTCATTTTGTCTGACATCCTTTTATAGGAATTTTTCCGTTTTTTTTCAAAATGTATTTGTGTATATGTATATGTGTATATGTATATGACGAATGGTGTCTGTCTAAGGGTGAGTGTTTGAGTAGGAGGGGGGTACTCATTTGGGGGTTATTGACCCAACACCACAAGAAAGATATGAAAATGTTTTTTTTTTTCAATATAGTAACATACGTTGTAATATGGTGACAAGCTTGTCCAGTCACCTTGTCCAGTCAACTTGTCCAGTCACCCTGTCCAGTCAACGTTGCAAAAAAATGCCTGAGGAAAACGGTTTGGTTGAGAAGGGGGGATTGGGTAAAAGAATTAAATACATCTAGAAGAAAAAAAAATTGAATAAATATATAAATGCGCATACACATACCTACAAGTATATATATATATATATATATATATATATATATATATATATATATATATATATATATATATATATATATATATATATATATATATATATATACATCATTAGGTGCCGCAGCGAGTGACACCCGATCTCGCTAAGCCACTGGGGATGGCAACTCGGGGTAAAGACATGGGCAAATAATATGTGTATAATAGTGCGGAAAATGAGTGCTTTATCCATTCATGTGTTTTATTTGAATCGGAAATAGTTTAAATTACTACTATTACTCAAAATTTGACAGAGAATTAGATCTTTTACTCACATAGGCAATTATCTATCTGAAACAGTACTCAAGTTATAGGCTTTTGAAGAAATGAAAGTATAATAAGTTCCATTTCCTGTTACCAGAAATCACTGAAAAGTTGAAACAAAACTACACATTTCATATTATACTTATATATGAAATTTCATCAACATAGCTGTAACGGTACTCAAGTTATCGTGTTCACAGACATACATACACACACACACATACATACACACACACAGACATACGGAAAGAGTTGCAAATCACAGTTCTTCCGCCTGATTACGCATAGAATGCCGAAATTTTGATAAATCTGCATATATAATTTTTTCTGATTAAAATAAGTCCCCTATACTCCTTATACGATGTAGTATTGAGGTGTAACACGATGAAAACTGTCAAAGTCGCATGTGATTTGTGTGCAGGATTACAATTCTTCCTCTATACTCTGTATAAGAGAGGGTAAATACTAGTAGATCAATAAAACATTAAGAAATAAATAATTAATACATAATAAATAAATAATAAATCAACAATTGTAAACAGTTAATAAACAACCATCATTTAATAAAATATAAATACGCAATCAAGAAAGTATCAATAAATTATTAACTATTAAGTAAAGCTATGAATATTTCAGCGGCAATCAATTTAAACTCTAACCCAGTTTATATTTTAATCTTGTTCCGAGTGAATCAAATCTTGGGCGTGTGCGCTGTTGACTCGGGCGCTTGTTGAGGAAACTGATTAAAGTTGTAAATCTCACCCTTTGGCACCTGGGATACACAGGAAGCGACAGGAACGATAACCTACTTCACCACTGTGGTAAATGTAGTATCGATAGCACCGACTGTGGCCGTGAAATGGTATTTTACACGAAATTTAAACCAAATTTCACGAGTGTTAGAATACATTGTTTTGTTAAAAAAATTGTAAATTCAAGAAGAATTTGATTGTTTTGTTACAGAGGGGTCGCAGTAACAAAACGGTCGTAACTTGGGGTCTTCGATACACTCGGCCTGACCCCTGTAGAGGTTGAGTCTCGTGACGTCACCCTCCACGGTCGTGACGTTGTCCCTGTGCTGGTTCAGCACGCCCTCGTAGACGGCGCTGTTGGGATGTGACGTCACTGTCACCTGGTACCGTCTGGTCTGCGGGGTTTCTGAGACCATCTCCATGACGGAAGTGACTTGAGACAACGTCAGCGTTTTACACAACGTCTTAAGTTTCTCTGGAATGTACTTGTTGACCCGAGCCATCAAGGCCAAGCCGAGATATTGTCCTAAACTAGAGCTCACGTTTGTTTTAGAAAAACTGTTGCAGACGCAGTACTCTAGTGGAATCAGCGCGTGCTGGCACGTGCGTCCTTCTGGAATCTCTTTGAACAAGCTGATCCTAGGTTGGGTGAGACTTCCTTTCCCGGTCTCTGCTTTAAAGTACAGCAGGTCAATCAAAGTCTCGTAGACGTCCGTGTGGGTCGTCAGACGATGTTGGTTGGTTTTCACAACTTCCATCAGCTGCGGGTATTTGGTATGGAACCAGGGCGGGAACACGAGAAACATGTAAGGCATTCGGCCTTCTAGCATTCCATTGTAAGTTGACCTATTCATGAATAAAGTAAAGGGTAACCAGTAAGTAAAACACTAATACTTTAACAATCGGATATTAAGATTGTATTAAGTTTAATTGCTCCACCACATTTAATGTCGAATGTCGGCGAGGTCAAATGTTAGAACGTACGAACACTAGCACGAAAGTCTCGAGTTTGAAAGGTAAATCACTACTCCCAGAGGTAAGTCACTACTCTCAGATGTAAGTCACTACTCCACCAGAGGTAAGTCTCTTCTCCACCAGAGGTAAGTCTCTTCTCCACCAGAGGTAAGTCACTACTCCCAGATGTAAGTCACTACACCACCAGAGGTAAGTTACTACTTCACCAGAGGTAAGTCTCTACTCCACCAGAGGTAAGTCACTACTTCACCAGAGTTAAGTCACTACTCCACCAGAGGTAAGCTACTACTCTACCAGAGGTAAGTCAATATAATTTTTTTAGTATTTTGTATTTAATATCTATATCTAAATTTATAATTATGTTAATTTTTCTAACATTTATCTCCCACTTAATTCCCCAAATTTTTCTAGGACACTTTAAAAATGTGTGTACCCCATTAGAGATGTTTTGACTACTTTAGAAGTACCTCTTGATATTTTTAATTTCCAGAGTTATCGCTCTTGTGTGTGCTGAAGTGACAAAAAGACCATGTGCTTTGTTAAGATTTACGTCACTTAAGCGTTCAAGTGCAAAGTAAACGTCGCAACTGATAACAGCGAAGTGTGACAGACGGTGCACGACAGACGGTGCATGACAGACGATACATGACAGACGTTGCACGACAGATGATGTACAACAGGCAATATGCGACAGACGTAGTACTACAGACGGTGTACGACAGACGTAGTATGCGACAGACGTAGTATGCGACAGACGTAGTACGACAGACGTAGAATGACAGACGTAGTACGACAGACGTAGTACGACAGACGTAGAACGACAGACGTAGTACAACAAACGTAGAATGACAGACGTAGAACGACAGATGTAGTACGACAGATAGAATTACTGATGTAGTACGACAGACGTAGTATGCGACAGACGTAGTATGCGACAGACGTAGTACGACAGACGTAGAATGACAGACGG